>NC_057019.1:795449-798174 GCF_000002595.2 Chlamydomonas reinhardtii
CCCCAGAGGGAGAGGTTTGTGTGGACTTGTATCAAGTGCCGACGTCCAGTAGGAACAGCAGCAACACACCGTTGGCGCCCGGGCGAAGAGCCGCCATGGCTGCTCCGTCGTCCGTTTTGAGTTGTGGGGTAATTGTCTTTCCTGCTGCTGCTGCTGCTCACGGGCTGCGCCCACCCCAGGACTTTGAGGCGGTGGACCCGGCGCTGGCTCTGGCGCACCACAACATGTCGTGGCGCAACCCGGCCGAGTTCAGGATCGTGCTCACGGGTGGGTGGCCAGCAGGGGGTGGGGAGGGGAGGGGTGGGCAGAGACTGGGACTGGGATTGGGACTGGGGCGGCATGCACGGCGCCGCGTATGCGTGCACTCCCTACTTATCAAATGCCGTCTCTGTACCCTTGCCTTCCTCGCTCTCACGCACCCACCAAACACCCTTGGATCGGGCAACAGCACACGTGCTGCCCCCTCGCCTGCCAGCCAAGTAGCACCCCCCCCTCCACGCACACACACACACACACACACACACACACACACACACACACACACACACACACACACACACACACACACACACACCACCCCAGGCAATGTGGACCGGGCGGCGCTGGAGCCGCTGCTGTGTGCCTACCTGGCCACAATCCCGAAGACCGGACTGCCGCCGCCCAAGCTGCCCAAGGTGTGTGTTTGGGGGGGGGGGGGGCGGCGGGTGTAGGAGCGGGTGTAGGAGCGGCGGGGGGCTGGGGTGAAGGGGCTTGCACGGGTGGATGGACGGCGGGCGGCGGACGGCAGCTACAGAGCCTCCGGAGGAGGAGGAATGAGGAAAAGATGGGCGTGTGTTATGTGCATGCAAACCTAAGCCTGCAAACCTGATCACCCAAGCTTGTGCTCTCAATGGCACCTCCCCACGTGTGTGCCGTACGCCGCCCCCCCCGAGCCTTCACTTCTTAATTAATCATGAATGTAACCCCCACCCCCCCACCCCCCCCACCCCAGGAGGTGACGCCGCTGCCGTACTCGTTTCCCGAGGAGCCGGTGGTGGAGGACGTCAAGGTGGGGGGAGGGAGGGAGGGAGGGAGGGAGTGTGTGTGTGGGGGGGGGGGGGTGTTACATTCATGATAATGTAAGAGGGGTAAGGTTTTGGGAGTGCCATGGGAATGATTCACAAATTGGGTGGCGGGGGGCAAGTGCGGAGTCGGATGCCATCGCCACTTACGGCTTCATATGGCCCCACAACGGCACGACTCCACCTCTTTCCTCTACACCGCCCCGCGCTCCCACTTGTGGTCCATAGCCATGCATCCCAAACCTCTCCCCTCTCTCTACCCCCTCTCCTCCCCCTCTCCTCCCCCCTCTCCACCCCCCTGCTGCCAGGTGGCCATGGTGTCGCCGGTGGCTCAGGCGCAGATCACCTTCCCCGTCAGCCTGTCGAGACCCGTGGCCCGCGAGGAGCTGGTGGGTGGCGGGGGGGCGTGTGCGTGTGTGTGTATGTGTGTGTGTGTGTGTGTGTGTGTGTGTGTGTGTGTGTGTATATATATGTGTGTTTTTCGGGGGGGGAGGTTAGCCGTTCATGTGAAGAAGGGGGGATGGATACGGTAGGTGGGATTGAGGTGCTTTTGGGTTTTGGGGCGGGGTTCTTTCCACAATTCCAAATGAGCAGCGAAAGGCACGAGTGGGCACCTCCTCTCGTTCCCATGGAGGCATCCCCCCCTTTCCCCCTTCCTCCTCCTCTTCCCAAATGCCGCAACTTCGCTACCTCCCCTTTCCGCTCCCCCTCCCCTGTCTTACCCTTGCAATACCCTCCCTCTCCCCCTGGCCTGGGATTGGTTCAACGTTAACCTTTGGTCTCCGCGCGCAGGTGTGGCTGTCGCTGGTGTGTCGGGCGCTGGAGACGCGGCTGCTGCAGAAGATGCGCTTCGTGGCGGGGGACGTGTATACGGTGAGGGGGGGAAGGGGAGGGGAGGAGATTTGCGCGTGTGTGTTGTGTGTTTCAGGAAAGCACATGGACCCTGAAACGCAAATACGGATAGATAGCCGCGCGCGCGTGTGTGTATGTGTGTGTGTGCGTGTGTTTGTGTGGTGTGTGCGTGTGTTTGTGTGTTGAAACAAAACGGGAGAATTCCGCCAAACACGCGCGCGCAGTTTGGTGAAGCGTAAACGGAGAGCGCCATCACAAAACTGAGCGTCTCCTAACGCCGCGACCTTTTGCGATATCGGACATTGGTCCTGCTGCATGCTCACTCACGCCTGCCTCGATGCCCGCAGGAGCGTCAAAACAGGCACAGGCCTGGCGGTCACTCGGCGGCATCCCGGACTCGGTTCCGTGCGCGGTCGCGAAGTCCAGGGCCTTTGAAGTTCAATACTGCAGCAATGTCAGCCATGCAGGAGCCTCACTGGGCACATGACAGCGTTGGAGCTGGCGTTGACACGACATCTGATACGCAATCCCTGGCCTTCCCCGTGCCAACGGACACCGAAGCCGCGCTGGAGGATTTCGAGGGCGCCGACGCCGTGCTGGATGTTTTTGGGAACTTACACGACCTGGGTTCGGGCACAAGTCTGGACTCAGAAACGATGGAACTTCTGCGCAAGGACTGCGCCGGTGACTTCGCCGATGTCTCGGGGCCCGTTTGCGACGGCCTGGCGGGGGCGAGCTACTGCTCACCAGCGGCGCCCGAGGGCAGCGGCGGCCTGAGCGGCGGCGGCTCATCAGTGCCGCCGCCCACAGGC
>NC_057019.1:798681-830659 GCF_000002595.2 Chlamydomonas reinhardtii
GCGCAGGTGTGGCTGTCGCTGGTGTGTCGGGCGCTGGAGACGCGGCTGCTGCAGAAGATGCGCTTCGTGGCGGGGGACGTGTATACGGTGAGGGGGGGAAGGGGAGGGGAGGAGATTTGCGCGTGTGTGTTGTGTGTTTCAGGAAAGCACATGGACCCTGAAACGCAAATACGGATAGATAGCCGCGCGCGCGTGTGTGTGTGTGTGTGTGTGTGTGTGTGTGTGTGTGTGTGTCGGCAGAGCCCGGGGATCAGGGCCGTTCAGCAAAAAAAACGCTGCGACAGCCGTCTACCCGCGAGCGCGCGTGCACTTGTGACACGCCCCCCACCCCCATGCTCCATGTCAAGTCACCACCAGCATTCACACGCACCCCTCCCATGGCCTACCGTCTACCATGCTCTTAGCTAATCATGCGTGTAAACCCAACCATTCTACCTCACACGACACCCTAACCACACCCTACCCCCCCTATCGCTTTACTGACGTTACTATGAGACGATGCGATCAACCTACTTAGCGTAGTAGTTTTTAGGACCAAATGGGAGAAGAGCAGCAGCCACTATCGGAGCGACTACGCGCGGCTGCCGCTGTTGCTGGCCGCTGGACTCCACGGACATTGGTAACGACTACGTGACATCTGTACAATTGCTCCTGGCTACGCCCTCTCGTCTTATTTAAACATGCATGGACCCCCCCCCCCCACACACACACACACGCGCACGCAGGTGGCTGTGAGTCCCTTTTTCGGCTGTGTGGCGCCCAGCCTGGACGGTGGGTAGGAGTGTGGGTGGGTAGGAGTGTGGGTGGGTAGGAGTGGGCGTGGGTAGGAGTGAGGGTGGGTAGGAGTGAGGGTGGGTAGGAGTGGGGGTGGGTAGGAGTGGGCGTGGGTAGGAGTGGGCGTGGTGGCGTGTGGAATCGGGCCACGTGTGTTTGGAATGGAGTACAATGCTGCGCCTGTCACTACCGCAGCCTTCAACCCAGTCCTGCCTGCAGCGCCCCCGTCCCCCTGCATCTGGCCCCCACATGACGTCGGGTCCTCACCCCTCCACCCCTTCACCATCTCCTCCACCCCTTCCCCATCTCCTCCACCCCTTCCCCATCTCCTCCACCCTCCTCCACCCTCCTCCACACCCTCCACCCTCCTTCACACTCTCCACCCTCCTCCACACTCTCCACCCTCCTCCACCCTCCTCCACACTCTCCTCCCGCCTCCTCCTCCTCCTCCTCCTCCTGCTCCTCCTCTGCCTCCTGCCCCTCCTCAGGCGACCCGCGGGGCGACATCGCGGTCATGTTCAGCTGCGACCCCGCCAACAAACAGCGCCTGGTGGGGCTGGTGCTGGAGGAGGTGAGGCAGGGAGGGCGGGGGGGGAGGGGAGGAGGGGGGAAGGAGATTGGGGAGGGGGCGTGTGGGTGTTTCGGGAGGTGGGCGGAGCAGGTGGGGACTGGGGCCTGGCGAGAGGGCGCTTTCCCAACGCACACACACGCACACAGCCACACACACGCACTTCCCCCGCCCCCCCCCATACTGTCCCTCCCTCCCCCATAAGTATTATCGCTTCCAACTAACGCCGCTGCCTGTGCTCCGCTCGTTTTCGTTGAGTTTGGTTTAGTTTGGGCTAAGTATTTACAACCTCCCTCCCTGTGTGCCTGCAGGTGTCCGCGCTGCAGCAGGCGGACCTGGCCGACCAGGAGGTGGCCACCCTGGTCAACCTGGACAAGCTCACCTTCGAGAACAGCCAGGTGGGGGTGGGGTGGGGAAGTTAGTTACCAGCCGCAACTAAACTAAAGCAAGCTAAACTGGCGGAGCACAGCGGGACGGGGGGAGCTGGGAAGGTGTGTGTGTTGGGGAGGGGGCGTGTTGAAAGACGCGGGCGAGTGTTTCTGTTTGTGTATGTGTGTGTATGCCATTTCCTTGACCCCATCAACCTCCACCACCTTCCCCACTTACCCTCCACTCACCATGCAGGCTGAGAACAGCTACTGGCACGACCTCGTGGTCACAGGGTGGGTGGGGGGTGGGTGAGGGGGTGGGGGGGGGGTGGGTGGGGGGTGGGCGGGTTGCATTGGTTTCAGTGAGTTTGGGTAGGGGATGTGGGGTAGAATTGCGTGGTCTTGGGAGAGTGGCAGCTGCAGCGACACATTGCACCGACCTCTTCCTGTCCTCCACCGCCACCACCATGTCGACCACACACACACACACACACACACACACACACACACACACACACACACACACACACACACACACACACACACACACACACACACACACACACACACACACACACACACACACACACACCTGACACGCCCTGGACTTACACACACGCCGTACACGCCACGCCGAACACACTCACACCTGCCGTACACCTGCAGCTACCAGTCCAAGTCGTACCAGCTGCTGGGCGGCGACCTGTCCGCCGTGTACGACAAGAACATGGAGGCGCGGGAGAAGGTGCGTGCGGAGAGGGGGAGAAGCGTGTGTGTGTACGTGTGTGTTTGGGTACCGTAGCGCGCGTGTCGAAGGAAGGACACGCGCGCGTGTCAGAAAGCGCACGAGCGAGGATGGTCAGTCTGGATGCACACCCAAACAATTTACGTGCACTTTCTCTTCCACCTGCTGCCGCACACACACACACACACACACACCCACACACGCAGGTGCTGGGCAGCTGCACGCCCGCCACGCTGCGTGCCGCCATGTGCCGGCTGTTCCCGCGGCCGCCCACCTGCCGCTACACGGCCATCGCCATGCTGCCCAGGTGCGGGCTGGCGGGGCTGAGGCTGGTGTGCGTGTGTGTGGGGGGGGGGAGGAGGCTGGGTGTGTGTGTATGAAGCACAGCCCTAGCCCCAACGCCAACAACAGCAGCAGCAGCCATCCCCACTACCCTTACTGCAATGCCATCCTCTCCTGGCGCCACACACGCTACTTGTGCCGTACGACGCCGCCCTCCCCATCCCCTTTCCCCTTCCCTCCACTTTCCCCCAGGCCCCCGGGTCTGTTCCACCGCCTGGGCGCGGCGCTGGCGGCACGCTGGTTTGGCACGTCTGGATCCTACGCCTCCACAGCCCTGGCACCCCCCTCGCCGGCGGCGGTTTCCCCCGGAGGAGCAGGCGCAGGAGGCCGCAAGGCGCGGGGGCCAGCTGCTGCCGAAGAGGCAGGACGCGACGAGGAGGAGGAGGAGATGGGTCCGGGTGGGGCCGGGCGGGGGTCGTTGTTTGCGACGGCGGCGGCTGCGCCGCCGGGGTCGATGGTGGCTGCGGCGGTGGTTGCAAGTGTGGCGCTGAGTGCGGGGGTGATGCTGTGGGCCAAAGCCCGGCGGCGGTAGTGGCGTGTGTGTTTGAGCGTGTGGGGTTGGGCGAGTGTGAGTTGTGTGCGCGGGTGGTGTGGAGGTGGTGATGTGTGCTGCGGGAGGCCGTGGGATGGGCGTGGCGTGTAAGCGTGTGTGTATGGGTGTGCGTGTGTGTGGGCGTGTGTATGGGTGCACGTGCGGCGCATGCCGGACTGCCGCCTGCGATGTACTGGGGTTTGGGGTAAATGGTGGCGAGGTCGTGTGTGGCTAGGTCGGCATATCGTCAGGCACAGCTGTCTGGCTGTCGATGTGTATTAGAGAGCCTTTGCAGCGCTGTATTAGAGAGGCTTTGCAGCGCTGCTAGCCCTCGACAGGCTGTGTTAGAGAGCACGTGGGGAAGGACGCACGAAGTGTGTGTGATACGGTGCAACCGTGCAACGCTGACGACTGGGTGTTTACCGTGTGTGTGGCTGCAGTGAACTGAGGGGAGGCAGAGCGGCCGCGCCGCCGTGTGGGGGTGTCCGGTTGTCCGTGTGTGGCCACGGGAGGTGGGGTCCCGGGCAGGGGGTGAGCGACTAAGGAGGTGGTGTCGCATGGCGCGACACGCAGACACCGCAGCGCTGAGGTGGCAGGCCGGCAGCAGTGGAACGGTGGAGATTGGAGAGTAGTGCAGCCTGTGCAGTGTCCTTTATGTAGGTGCTTGCGGAGGAGATGTTGGCATATCGAGGAGCGCCTAGATGAAGGCACTGGTGTGCATAGGCTGGGCAAAAGGGGCCGCGGGGCGCACACTGGCGCACAGGCTTCGTGCGGCGGTCTGGGACCCAGCAGCTGTGGCCATCGCGCGGAATCTCGCGCAACACCCGTCTGCCGCTCATGTAGTGCCCGTCGTTCGGTTGCACTGCATACAAACGACTGGACTGTATGAACGCACCTTTGATACCACAGCCTGTCGTTTGCCCTAACAGGTTGAATCGTCTTCGCGCTGATATGTCTGCCGCAGAACAGGGCTCCGGCCCAGACGTTGACTTTGTGACATACTTTGGTCATAGACTTTTAGCTAAGCGCGATGGGAAGGCAACGGAGGTGCCGGTCTCGGAGCTCGACGGCAAGTACGTTGGCATTTACTTCAGCGCGCACTGGTAAGCTGATGCATCGGCTGTGGTAGCAAGCCCACTGCTATAGGAACATGTGTGCTGGCAATGCACAATTCCGGGCGGTCAAACCTGCGAGAATGGCGCGTGTTTCGCTGTAGAGCTTCCAGAAAGACAACTCGCCCCCGAACGGGTGGAAAGAGCGCAAAGGGCAAATTATACACCTGACAACTCTCGCGTCTCTTGCGCTCAAGTCCTCTGCGCAAGCCCCCCTTGCAAGCACCCCTCGCAGGGGCAGGACCAGTCGCCACCCTGCCCCCGGCCCTGCCTGCTGCTGCCCCTCACCCCTGGTCCCCCTGGCCCCGCAGGTGCCCCCCCTGCCGCGCCTTCACGCCGCTGCTGCGCAAGACCTACCTCATGCTGACGGCGCTGGGCAAGCCCTTCGAGGTCGTGTTCGTGTCCAGCGACCAGTCGCAGCAGGAGTTCGACGTGAGAGGGTTATGAGGAAGCAGGAAACAGGGAGGGAGGGAGGGATGGGGGGAGCTGGGGGAGCAGGAAATGGAGCGAAGGGGTTGGCAGTGGCACTATGGGTGGGTGGGTGGGTGGGTCGGTGCCAGCGTGGAACCCCTTCTTGTGCAGGGGACTCAGCATCATCATCACCAAGGCTCCAACCCGCCAACAACCACCTCGCACCTCCTCCTCCCAAAACCCTCCCCCAACCCCCCTTCACCCTCTCCCCCAAACCCACCCCACCCCAACAACCCCCACCCCTTACAGAACTACTACGAGGAGATGCCCTGGATGTCCATACCCTACGGCGAGAGCAGCCATCGCCAGGGCCTGGCGCGGCGCTTCAGCGTCATGGGCATCCCCACGCTGGTCATCCTCAGCCCCGAGGGCCACGTGCTCAACACCAACGCCCGCGCCGCCTTGATACGCGACCCCGAGGCCGCGCGCTTCCCCTGGGAGGGCGAGGAGGAAAGGTACTGGTGCTGCTCGCTCCAGTAGAGAGATTTGGGTGGTGAGGAGGGGGGAGGAGGGGTGGCGAGGAGGAGGAGGAGGAGGAGGAGGAGGAGGAGGGGGAGGAGCAGCCTTTTGGCTGAACGGCGCTCGCTGTGGCATCGTTTGAGCTTGAAACAAAGTCATCTATCACCCTTTGTGTCGAGGGCTCACCGCGCGCTGCTGTGCCGCTGCCTGTCCTTCTTTTCCCCACCCAAGCTGAGACGCGCCCCCTCCCTGACACCGCTGCCACCTTCTTGACCGCCCTCTCCGGCTCTCCCTCCCGCTCCCCCTTGGCCCCGCTCCCACAGGCAAGCCTACAGCCTGCTGCCCATATTCCTGCTGGTGGTGGTGGCGTGGTTCGTGGCGCAGTTCCTGTTCGGGAACAAGGGGTAGCAGCGACGCATGCGTTGGTTGGTTGGTTGGTTAGGTGCTGGTGGTACCGGTAGTGCTAGCTGGCTGCTGCTGCTGGTGGTGGGCTGATGGCGCCGTGGGCGCCGCCGTGGGAGTGGGTGGTTGTGACTCGGGACCTACTGATGGCGTGAGGGCGAGAGAACCGGCGGCACAGCCCCAGGGCCCCCGGGGTGAGGACTGCAGAGATGGTGTGGCGCATGGGCGTGTGCCGCCTTGGACGTGTCATGAGCCTTGTTGGGCCTTGTCCTGTATGTGGTTTGCTTGGGAGCAGCAGGGGGGGATGCCTGGTTGACTGCCGGCTTTCTGTCATGATTCGAGGACTTCAAGGTTTGACTTGTAGCAGACGAGAGTGAGTAACGGACGAATGGGTTAGATTGATGCGGTACTGATGCAGTAGCTAAAGAGAGAATTAGTGAGGATGCGCGCTGGTGTACTATTAGTGATGATAATGGTGGACTAAGTAATCAAGTGAAGCCGGAAGCGTGGCCGTCATTGCGGCTCGCAGCGGCCACAGGTGGGGCGCTGGGGGGCGCCAAGGATGGGCGGAGGAAGGTGCGGAACTGCTGCGCGGGAGGGAGGGGGGCTGGGCGGCCGGACCGGGCATTGAGGAGCCGTAGAGCCGTAGATAACACTGCTGCGTGTCACTGTAACGGTGCCGGTTGAGCATGTGCCGCGCGCCTGTGCGGCGCCCGAACACGGACAGGCGTCGATTGAGCCCCTGAACACACGAGGGTGGAGGGTTTGCGGCGGGCGTAGGGAGCGAGGAGGAGAATGGAGGCGCTGGCGTCGGTGACAGCCTTGACGTGTGCTAAAAGATTGCGTAAAGTATATTATGTGCCGTGCCTGTTCTGTAGCTCAGAGCATGCGGTGAGCTGTGAACGCCCTCCCGGTACCAATGTCACTGCGGACTTGCTCAGGAGCCGTAAGGACTTGACCTCCTCCTTTACATGAACCGATGAACGCAGCGCACAAACAACAAGTCAAAGAGCGAATCACCATGCCTGCCTCTACAGACGGCCGGAAGCCGTCCCTGGTCAGCTCAATCATCCGTAAGCGCGAACCCACTCTTGCCGGTTGGGACACGCCTTGTGGGATTTGTGGGCGGCCCCACCGCCCCGTGCAGATTTTTTCATCCCCCTGACAGAGTCGCTATACTCGCTAAGCCTCAGCTAGTCAGCATGCTTCGCACCAGCCTTCGCGACGGCGCCGGGGCCGCTCTCTGGCGCCGCCATGCCCGTGCCCGCCTCCGGCGCTGCGGCCGCCCCCAGTCTCATGCGCAGCTCCTTGCGCCGCTCCCGCCGGAGTTTGATCTGCCGCTTGGAGTGGCGCTGCGGCCGCGGCGGCCGCCCCGGCGGCTTGGGAAGTGTGGGTGGCGCCGGCGCGCGCAGGGTCACGCCGGGGATGTGGGAGAGGCCCATGGCGGCGGCCGCGCTGCGGCTGAGCTGCAGGGGCTGCGGCATGGCTGTTGGGGCAAGAGGGATATGTGGGGCGCAAGCAAGCGGCACACAAGAAAGCGACAGGCGTCAGGAGTCAGCCTCGCTATGTGAGGCGACGAAAGGTGTGAACCCACACGGAGCCCAGCAACACATGGCATGTACCTATACGGCACGTCCACCGGCACATGCTCCAACACACCAGAGACCAGACTCCCCCACCCAACGGCCCACATCCACGAAGCTCCCCGCTCAGGTTCACTCGCGGCTCACCCATCACGGTTGCGAAGGCGCGGGCTGCCATGCCCAGCTGCCCGGGAGTCAGTGGGCCATGTGCCGCCGTGGAGCCGGGCCCCGTCCGCCGCCCGTCCGCGGCCGCGCCCGGCCTGGCTGGAGGCTGTAGCTGCAGCGGCTGCGCCCGCTGCTGCTGCGATTGTGGAGGCGTGTCAGGCACACGGCTCCTGCTACTGCCACGGCCCGCTGAGTGGGCTGCTACTGCCGGGGCGGCGGCGGCGGCCCACAGGTGTCCCAGCAGGCCCTCCAGCGCGCGCTGCTTGAGCGGCAGGGGCACCTTGGGCACGGCCTGGGAGCGGGCGGGGAGGGGCAGCAGCAGGCAGGGCAGGACAACAGCAAGAAAGGGATACGTAGAGGCTCACGTCAGGCCAGCGCAACAAGTAACATAGCAGCATATGCTCATACAGGCCAACATGAATTCAAAACGCATGTGTTGCTGGTAGGACCATATCTTTGCCGGGCTGGCGACGCAATGTGGCGGGGTGATGCGGCGCAAACACGGCGCTCGTGACTGCCACCGCCCGGCCCACACAATGGTGCGCGCCTAAGGCTGCCGTGCGGCCAAGCCATAACACCACGCACTGGGCTGTGTGGCACAGCGCGGCGCCAACCCCCTGCCGCCGTGGCTGCTGCCCGCACGTCTGGCCCACCCGCCACCGCACCTGCGCCACCCGCCGCTGCACTGCCTCAAGCGGCACCGTCCAAGAGCCCGGCTGCGAGCAGAGCAGCAGCAGCAGTAGCAGCAGCAACGGAGGTCAAGGCAAGTGTTGGTGTTCGCACTTAGCGGATTGTGGGTTGGGCACGCAGGACGGCAAAACGCATAACGCGACGGACCAACGTGGCAGCGCGACCCATCCCCAGCAATACGCCGCCTGCGTGTCAAACCATCCACCTCTCCTCTGCCCCCACCTGCCACTGCCTGCCCCCGTCTGCCTGCCTGTAGCAGCGCTTCCACCCCGGCTCTACTCCCTTTTGCTCGGGCATGAATCCCCCTCCCGCACACACGCACACACCTGCAACACCAACAAGGGACCTAGGCCGCCCGCTGACAGAGCCGCATCTGTCGCCGCCAGCACTGCATCCGTCGCCGCCGCCGCCAAATTGCCACCGCTGCCGCCGCCGCCAATGCGGCCCCTAGGACCGTGCTGCGCGCGCGCGTGCGTGTACTGCTCAAGACCAGTGAGCAGCAGCAGGCAGCGCGGTGGCGGCGGCGGCAGCGGCGCCGCCGCCGGCTCAGCGGCAACAAACTGCGACGCATCCACGGTACCATCGACGCCACTGTCACTGCCATAGGCAGCAGCAGCGTTGGCGATTGCCGCTGGCGGGGACGCCGTGGGAGACTCGCTTCCGCCGGGGCTCTCTGCCGCCGCCGGCCGCACTACGCGGTCGTGTCGCCAAGCCAGCCTGCGGCCCGCGCCCCGCAGCCCGCGCACCGCCCGCGCCACCGGCTGCCGCATGCCGGCGGCGCGGCGGCGCGGGGCGCTCGCCACAGCGGGCAGACGCTCCTCCTCCTCCTGCTGCTGCTGCTGCTGCTGAGCTAACTTCTGGCGTTGTGGTGGCTGCTGCTGCAGAGGCTGCTGCTGCTGTTGGAGCTGTGGCGGCAATAGCGCCAGGTCCAGGGCGGAGGAGGCGGCAGTAGCAGCCGCGGACTGCTGCAGCGCCGCCAGCTGCTGTGCCAGCTGGGTGGGAGGCGGCGGCCCCACCTGCAAGCGCGTGGGGAGGGGCCGGGGGGTCGGTTTGGTGAACCAAAGAGAACACGCCTACGCCGCATATGCAAGGCGTCGGCCCTCTCTCGGGTGCATTTTCCATTTCCTGCTGACTCCTCTTTGCCCCACCACGAACAGAGAAATACAAGGACAGCGCAAGCGCCACCACGGCAAGCACCCCAGCTACCAACAGCACCGCCATATCGACCGATTCCAAAACCCAGCCGCCGTCGCGCCACTCACCCACACCACCAGGCTCGGGGAGCTGCTGCCCAGCAGACCGCCACCGCCCAGCAGCCCCGGCCCCGCGCCGGGGGTGGTGAACAGCAGCCCGCGTGGGCCGGACAGGAAGGCGCGCACCGCGGCCTCGCGTGTGGCAGGCGGCGTGCGGCCGTGCGCCTCGGCCGCCGGAAAGCCCAGGGACTGGAAGACGCGGGCGTACAGGGAGGCCAGCGCCGCCGAGGGCAGCTGCACCAGCATCTGTTGGTGTGGGGTAGCGCGCGTGTGTGTGTGTGTGTGTGTGTGTGTGTGTGTGTGTGTGTGTTAAAAAACGAAACGAAAGCCCGCCCAACGACGCGACGGAGTTACTTACCGATACCCACCATTTGTGTGTGTGTGTGTGTGTGTGTGTGTGTGTGTGTGTGTGTGTGTGTGTGTGTGTTAGCGAGCACAAGGAAAACCTAGCGCCAAGACAGTGCATGCGATGCAGCAAAGCGTGTGTGTGTGTGTGTGTGTGTGTGTGTGTGTGTGTGTGTGTGTGTGTGTGTGTGTGTGTGTGTGTGTGTGTGTGTGTGTGTGTGTGTGTGTGTGTGTCGTGAAGAAACAGGAGGCAAGCAATGTTGGATGAGGGCGCCAAGCAAAGCGTGTGTCAACTTCAACACGATGGTGTGCTGCGGCGCCGCGAAACGCATGGGTGCTCTCAAACGTCACGGGGCTGCCTCCATGCCTTACCCGCCTTCCTACTTTTATATTCTCACTTATCATGAGTGTAAGCCCCGTCCTCTACCTCCTACCGCTGCTTTAACCAACCGACACCGGCCCTACGTCCTCACGGTTCGCGGCCCCCGGCCCCCCGCGCCTCACCCCCAAACCCCCCACCCCTCCCACGCCCCCCGCACCTTGTGCCGCGCCTCTGCGATCATGTGCTGCCGGAGCAACACGTACAAGTACGACAGGTGCTCGCCGTACGACACAGGCAGTACGTGCAGCGGCAGCTGTAGCGGCGGCGGCTGTAGTGCCGGCGGCTGCTGTGGCTGCGGCGGCTGTACTGCAGACTGATGCTGCTGTGGCAGCAGCGGTTGCGGCTGTGACTGCTGTTGGGCTGCTGCTGCTGCTGCCGGCGGCTGCGCTGCAGCTGCTGCTGGTGCCGGTGCCATGTTTTGTCTGGCGGCGGCGCCGCCGCTGCCGCTGCTAGGCGGTGGGAGGGACAGGGCTGCAGTCACTGCAGCCGCCAGGCTGTCACACTGCCCGCCCGCGCCCGGCTGTAGCCCCGCCGCCACTGCCGCCGCCGTCGGCTGTAGCGCTGCTGCTGGGCCGCTGCCGCGTGCCGCGCCGCCGCTGCCAGCAACAGTAATGGGGCCGCCGGCAACAGCCGCCAGACTGGGTGCCCGCACTACGGCGAATCCCGGCCGCAGCGCTATGCGCGTCAGAGCCTGCGGGCGCGCACCACCAGCAGCGTTACAGCATCACAGCATTTCAGCACAATGCCGAAGGAAAAAGCAGCAGCATTGTTCGGAGTCAGGAGTCACTTCATGCTGGTGGCACTGCGATAGCGATCAAGTCCGTGGCGATGCAGGGCCGAAGTAGCCCGCAGCCTACACAGCCCCACAACGTGTGCCCCATCCCACCTGCAATGCGGGGCTGAGGCCACTGGCCGTTGCCGAGGACGACACGGCGAGCTGCACTCCGCCCTGCCCCGCCGCATCGGGCGCCGCCGCCGCCAGCACCAGCACTGGCCCATCACCCCCATCCCCACCCCCATGCCCACCACCCCCACAGCCGCCACCATCCCTGGCGGCGGCACCCGCTCGCAGGGGCGGCGGCGCCGCCGGCGCCAGGCGGCTTCCCGGCATCTGCCTCAGCAGCGCTTCCAGTTGGCAGCGGAGCTCGGGCGAGGCGGCCACGGCGTCAGCTCCGTCCAGCAGCAGCAGCTGCACGTGAGAGAACAGGTGGCCCAGCCGGACCTGCAGGGGACAGGGCGGGTGAATGAATGAGTGAGGAAGCCACCCGGGTTTCAAAGTGCCGGCCTCAGGGGGGTGCGTGTGGAGAATGCGTGTGTGTATGGGTTGTGGTTGTGGGTGGAGGGTGAAGGACAGCGGACAGTGCTGTAATCATCGGTAATCAGCCCATCTTGACCTGACAGGTCTATGGCGCGGGCGCGCAGCTACGCAGTGCAGACAGCAAATTGCACGCCACCAGGAAACCCACTGCCTCTCCTCCCTCAGTGCTGTGCTCGTCCTTGCCCCCCACCTCCCCCGACTCCACCTTGACACCGCCTCAACTACGCACCTCGCCCTGCTGCCTGCCGCCGCGCCTGCCGCCTCCTCCCGCCCCTCCTCCTCCCGCCGCTCCTCCTCCGCCCATCATCAGCTGCCCCATGCGGCCTGGCGTCGCCACCAGCAGCTGCGGCGGGTTGGCGCGCAGGGCGGACACGTCATCGCGGAAGGGGGCGCCGCCGTGGGCCACCTGGGGAGAGCGGGGGCGGGGAGGAACCGGGGATCAGGGCACTGGACACCCGACATCGGCAGACATCAACCCCCCCCCTTTCCGCCTACCCTCCCCCACCCCCCGCCCCAAAACACACACCACTTTCCTAACTAATCGTGAATGTAGCCCCCAAAACACACACCCCTACCTGCACGTGCATGCTGTCGCCCACCGCCGCGCCGCCGCCGCGCTCCGCCAGCAGTGCAAACGCCGCCTCGTGCAACGCGGCGGCGCGCTCGCGGCTGGGCGCCAGCACCAGGCAGCCCACGCAGCCGCGGGGCGGCGGCCGCTGCAGCAGCTGCGCAAGGCCAGTGCGGGCAGGTGGGCCTGAGCTGTAGGATTCAGGGTTCCTTGCAAACGACTAAGGATTCATATGAACCCATACTCCACAAGGGGTTGTAGTATAGTGCGAAATAGTAGTCGTGTATCCCGTACGGTCACCGTGCTGTGGGGCCGCCAGCCGCGCCGGTTGCCTCAACCCCACCTCAACTCACCCGCTCAATGGCCGCGACCAGGATGCTGATGTCACGTGGTGCGCCCGCCGGCGCCAACAGCAATGCATCAGGCGGCGGGGCGGGCGCCAGCCCCTGCCGCGGCGCCGCCTTCTCCTCGTCCGCCTGCCCGCCTGCCGCCGGGAAATTCCCCGTCACGACTCCCGCCGCGCCGCCTCCCGGCAGTGCTGCCCGGCTGGCTGCGCCGCTCGCCGAGCCCCCAGTTGAAGCGGCAGCGGTGCTAGAGTCCCGAGTCGCTGGTCCTTTGCACCAGAGCCGCAGGGGGGCCGCGCTAGCAAAGGCGAGGTCGCCGGCGCGGAAGGTGCGGGCGAGGACGCGAGCGGTCGCTGGGGAAAGCGGCGTGGGCGGCAGCGGCTGCTGGCTGGGCCACTGCTCTTCGCTGCTGTCAGTTTGTGAGGAGTCTAGTAGGGATGATGAGGATTGCGGAATCCCCGTCGGCTTCTGAGAAAGCCGCGGCTGCGCCGGTGAGGATGGAGGCGCGGAGGGGCGGGCACGGCTGGCCACATCCGCTGCCGCCGGCGAGTGAAGAGCCGCTGGATCAACTTCATGCTTATTTTGCGGTGTTCGAGCATGGGAGTCCTGGTTGCTGGCATTCTGCTTTCGCTCGCTGCCCTCGTCGCGCGGGGTTGCCGACCGAGGCGCCGCAGAGGCCACGATTAGTCTTCCAGGCCGACCTTGCCCCGCATTGCAGTAATTTTCATTAGCGTATGCAGTGTTAGAAGTCAATTGAGCATTGCAATGCTCACGCGCTGCGCTTATGCGCAGCCTCAACTTGTTCGCGAGCATGTCCTTTAGTTTGTTTGCGTCATGTTATTTGATTAACCTACCATGATGTTACGCTTGTACAGCATACCAACTTACTACTACTTCCGTCTCGCTGCTGCTGGCCACGCCTCCGTCACCTCATGCAGCAGCATGCCCTTGGCTCCTGAAGGGGTACCCGGTTCGGCAGTTCCCCACCTTGAGAGTTGAAAGGCACCAGACCAAGCATGGATGAATAAGATGTTACAAGCCTCAGAGTTCACTTTCCCTGTCCACAAAGCGCAGCCATCAGTGCTGCATACATATGCCTTGACAGGAACCGCACCACGCGGACTTGTCTCCTGCGTGCTACCTGTTGCCACCACCTCTGGACTTATGACCCTCTGATGTGTGACCAAGCCTGCCTATCAACCTAGTGACCTAGCCTCTCTGGACTACACAGCATGACTGTGTGCGAATGCGCACGGGGATACCGTAATCATACGAGACATTTGTGTCTAGCAATGGTGCATTGGCACCACGGCGGTAAAAGTTGAAGTAAGGCTGTACCTGTAAACAACTAGAAACTACCGTAACTCGAGTTCCCCCGCCGCTACTGTCGGGCATGTACGGAACCTCAGTGTGAACGTCAATCGCATGAAGGGCAGTATAACGCACGTGGCCACTGTCACTGCTAGTCCCATCATCTCAAACCTGAAAGTACCTACCGTATGGTATACCTGCGCCGCCTCATTCACGCACAGCAGGTCCATACCGTACCCGCCTCCTCCTCATTCCCCTTCCCCCACAACCACGCCTCCTCCACCCACCATGTCACCCAGTCATGCCACGCGGCACACGCACGGCACACGCACGCAATGGAACACACAGCGCAACACGAATGGCATTGATACCCAGCCACCCCACGTGCCCATCCTCCCACACACCCTTCACTCGTCAGTCGTCGTCAATGGTGTCCAGCACACCCACCGCCCGCCGCGGTCCGTCCACCACCACCTCATAGCCCTTGCCCACCGCCGGGTACGGCAGCACCGGCGCGCCGTCCGGCCCCACCGCCGCCCTCTCCACCTTCTCCTTCTCCGCCGCCTTCCCGCCCTTCCCACCCGCCTTCTTCGCACCACCTGCCCCCGCCGCTGCCCCCGCCGCCCCGTGCTGCATCTGGTTGGCTGCGTGTGCGGCGGCCAGGTGGGAGCGGTCCAGCAGCTGCGCCAGCACGTCGTCGCTGACCACGCCGCTCTGCGGCAGGTCGTCGGTGCGCGTGTCGGGGTTGAGCAGCTGCACCAGCTCGTCCGCGCTGGTGGAGGCGGCCTGGGGGCGGGGGGCAGGGTGGGCAGGTTGGGCAGAGGTCGGGTTTGTGTTCAATCACAAGCAGCGACAGCATACCGTATTAATGATGGGCCATATGAGCACACGTGAAGCAATGGAATCCTTTCGTGGTACGGCCTCCTGCGGCCAGCCTTGGCCCTACGCCTGACCGACACGCCCCGCACCCCAAAGGCTTCGCTGCCCCCACTGCCCTCCACCCACCCACTGCCCCCCACCCGCCCGCCCACCTGGTCCACCTCCTTGAAGGCGCCCTTCTTGATGACGATGCGCTCCAGCGCCTTCTTGCTCTCGGCACGCGCCAGCATGCGGCACTCCACGCTGTTTGCCGTCACCAGCCGGAACACCAGCACCGGCCGCGACTGGCCGATGCGGTGGCAGCGGTCCATGGCCTGAGGCGGCGGGGGTGGGTGGGTGGGTTACATTCATGATTAGTTAAGGAAGTGAAGGCGTAGGCAGGTACAGTAGCATACTTGACGCGGGGGGGGGGGCAGAAGCGGGGGCAGGGGGGCGTGGTGAAGGAGGAGGTTTGGTGAGGGAGGGCAAGTGAGGATCGCTAGGTACACAGCAAGCCCACGGGAGGAGGGAGAGCGGGAGAGCAACAGCGGGGGAGGAGAGCGGCACCGTGTCTGTCTCCGCACACACACACACACACACACACACACACACACACACACGGTGGGGCTGGGCTGCGTGTTTGCTCTTGCTCGTCGCGCGCCGCCGCGCTAACATGTTCCTTCGCTCTTGTTCGTGACACTCCCCTGCTGCCGCCCTGTGCTCTGTTGTTTTCTTATTCGCTCGTAGGTGAGAATTTCATCGAGGAATGGGCGGGAGCTTGGACTTAGCGGCCAGGAGTAGCGACGCGGAGCTAGGAATCGTAGGAGTGCCTGGGCCTCACGGTACCGTGAGCACATGCATGGGTTTGCACCCTTGAGAGCGTGTGGACACTAATCCCCCCTCGAGGTTAGAGTAGCGGGGGTTGCGCGATTTCCGGTTGGTAAGACCGGCGGCTCACCGCAGCAGGTATGCGAGGTAACTTCAGGTAACATCCGTAAACCGTCGCTTTGCTGCATCGCATACACTGTCTTTGCGCAACGTTTTCCTTGTGCTCTTTAACACACACACACACACACACACACACACACACACACACACACACACACACACACACACACACACACACACACACATTTAAGCTTCCAATCGGGTGCGGACCGAACGCGTGTGTGTTTCACTGGCGGTGCAGACCTGGCCCCCGCCTTTATCGTCAACCCTCCAGCCTGCCGCCCCTTTGGACGTCGGCACTCCAAACTTGTGACCTAGTCGCTCCGTCCTTCCCATTGAACGGCTTTACCCCCGCCCCTCTCACCTGCGAGTCCTGGTGCGGGTTCCAGTCGCTGTCGTAGATGATAACCGTGTCGGCGGCGGTGAGGTTGATGCCCAGGCCGCCGGCGCGCGTGGACAGCAGGAACACGTCCTTGGCGGCAGCAGTGCCCGACTGTGTGTGTAGGGGAAAGAGGGAGAGAGAGTGTGTGCGTTGTTTTCTTTGGAGGGAAGCATGGATAACAGTGGTCAGGGAGACGACAGGAAGGAGCACAGTTGGCAAAGCAGTGTGGGGCTGTGAAGGACGTTGCCAAGCGGAGACAAGCAAGCCCACCAACAACACCGCCGACCTACAACCCTCCACCCTCCAGGTTAACCCCCCTCCAGGGTCGTGTCACAGCTGGAGTGCGACTGGCGTGCGGCAGGAAGTGAGGAAGTGCTTCGGAGCAGGAGCAGAGCGGCAGCGGCTACTGCAGCCCCCACCCTCCACCCTCCAGACCAACCCCCACCCACGGCCCCCACCTGGAAGTCTGCGATGTCGGTCATGCGCTGCTGCCAGGGCACGGAGCCGTCCAGGCGGGCGGCGGGGATGCCGCGGTCCTCCAGGTACGCCTCCAACACGTTGAGCATCTCAGTCATCTGGGGTGGCGGGGGTGTGGGCCGGGTGGGGTGGGGTTGCAAGGGGAGAGCATTGGGAACAGGATGCAAGCAGGGGAGGGCGTGTGGGGTGGGAGGGTGTGGGCGTGTGCGGGGGCCGAGCGACCACGTCTGCAGGTTGTCCGTCTTGGCCCTCTGCCGCCCGCCTAGGCCTCTACCTGACGCCCTGGGTGCCCGCCCCTCCTCCACCTTCCCACCCTCACCTACGCACCCAGCCCACCCACCCTGGTGCAACAATCCCCGGTCCATCACCTCCTTTGCCTAACCCAGTATGCATCGAACCACCCACCCACCGCAGCTTTCCACCCCACCCCGTCCCAGCCACCCACTGCTCACCTGCGAGAAGATGAGCACGCGGTGCCCGCCCGCGCGCAGCCGCGTCAGCAGCCGCTCCAGCAGCGCCAACTTGCCGCAGGCCGCCGCCAGCTCGTCGGCGGGCGGGTACATCTGGTTGTCGGAGGCGGCGCCGGTGATGAGGTCGGGGTGGTTGCACACCTGGCGGCGGCGATACGGAAATTACTTATTATTATTTTTATCAGGGAGCGGGGAACAAGGGATGTGCGAGGGAGGGGAAGGGGCTGAGAGGGCGGCGATACTCAGGCGCAGCGCTGGGGTGCGGATGACGACACAACTAATAGCAGCGAGTTTGGTGGGTGGGGTGGCGCGCTATACGCCGTCCCCTTCCCGATTGTCGCTTCCTAACCTCCGCACCTTGCGCAGCTGCATGATGAGGTTGTTCAAACTGCGGCCGCGCGTCTCGCGCGCCATCTCCTCCTGCGCCCAAGGATGAGTGAGATCGAAAATGTTAGCAAGGCCGTCGGCGAGCGAGTCCGGAAGCCTCGCTACTTGCCGGTGTCTTTCACCTTGCACTCCCCCGTTCTCCACTATCGCCTACTACGCCTGCCATACCTTGAGTGTGCCGTCGATGAGGCCGCGTGTGAGACGCCGTTGCTCCTCGCTCATCTCCGCATACAGCAGCACCTCCTGCGCGGCGACGTGTGTGTGTGTGTGTGCAAGGGGGTTACATTCATGATTAACTAAGGAAGTGGTAGACGGTAGACCATGTAAGGGGTGGGGGGCTTTCGCAGTTTCGAGGTGAGCGCGTGTGTATGCGTTCCAAGGTCGCGGATGTTGGCGGCGCACGCGTGCGGAGTCCAAGACAAGCCTGAAGATGGAGCCCACTGGCTTTTCCACACCCTCGTCTGCTGGCCCTGGCCGTAGCCTCGCACCAGCCACCAGCCACCAGCACATACACACACACACACACACACACACACACACACACACACACACACACACACACACACACACACACACACACGCACCTGCTTGGGCGGCACGCCGATGTTGACGTCCGCCTTCACACGCCGCAGCACAAAGGGCTTGAGGATCTTGTGCAGCCGCGACACCATGTCAAAGTCAATGGAGGACGGCGCCGCCGCACCCGCCTGCTCCGCCGCCGCACCCGCCTGCTCCGTGGCTCTCCCCGAGCCGCCCGCCTTCGCCTCCTCCGCCTCCTTCTCCTCCGTGCTGTTGCTCGGCCCAGCGTCCGCCTCCTTCTCCTCCTCCTCCTCGTCCGACGACTTGGCGGGCTCCTGCTCTGCCTTCGCGGCGGCCTCGGCGGCCGCCTGCGCCTCCTGCTCCGCCTTGGCTTTCTTGGACAGCCGCCCGCGCCGCTTGGGTGCGGGCGCGGCAGCGGCTCCAGTGGCGGCGGGACCGGCGGCGGCGGCCCCAGTGGCGGCGGCGCCTGCGGGAGCTGCGGCGGACTGCTGGGGCTGCGGCATGGTGACGCCGTCGGGGATGGCGGCGGCGGGGGTGCGGATGTCAAACCAGTCCAGGAACTGCTGCGCGTCGTGGAAGACCTGCGGGCGGCGGCGGCGGTAGCGAGATGGGCTTGTGTTAGGAGATACCATGAGCTGCCAGGTATGGCAGCTCGGCCGGCCGCTGTGGGGCTCCAGGTTGCATATAATCCGTGCGTGATTAGCACTAAGCTGCGACGGCCGCAAGCCGCACACACACGCACGCACACACACACACATACACATGTGGGGGGGGGGCTTTCGTTTCGTTTTTTAACACATACACACATCATGGCCTCCTGGTAGCCCCACTCACGTTGGGCATGCAGAAGCTGAGCAGCGACCACAGCTCGCGCAGGTTGTTCTGCAGCGGCGTGCCTGAAGGGGGAGCGTGTGTGCGTGTGTGTGCGTAGGGGGGTGTAGATACCAGCCCAAACCAAACTGAACCGGGGGAGGGGTGCGAAGTGCGTCGAGTTGCGAAGTGCCAGGGGTGTAGGCAGAGCCAGAGGCACGTGCGCACGGACAAGATCAGGATTGCGTGCCCCTCAGTTGCTCACACACACAACAGCACCCAAGCAAGCGTGTGGCGCCGCCGGTGCGCATGCATGCACGCAAGCAATTAGCCACGACAGCCACGCCGCCCACCCGTCAGCAGCAGGCGCGACTCCATGGTGAGCTGCCGCATCTCGCGCAGCAGCCGGCAGTCGAAGTTCTTCAGGCGGTGGCCCTGGCAGTGACGCACAGGAAATGGGGGACACGAAACCATGAGGCCATGCGCACGTAGGTCTTCTCCTTCCCCTCGCCCTGGCCCCAACATCCGCAGCTGTGGATTGCCACCGCTCAACCATTCCTCAAATCGCCCCACCCCACCCCGCACTTGCGTCTTCCACCCGGCGGCCCCCGCCCGCCCGCCCGCCCGCCCACCTCGTCCACCACCACCAGCTTCCACACGTGTCGCTCCAGGTGGCGCCGGTCCGCCATCACGATCTCGTAGCTGGTCACGATGATGGGCATCTGCTTGGAGCCTGGGAGGGAGGCAAGGAGAGCGACAGAGAGAGAGGAGGGGCACGTGCGATGTGGGTCGGGAGAGTTCAAGAGCCGGGCTAGTCCTAAGGGCACCAGTACATAGCAGAAGATGATGTACGTGCTTAAGCCTCTGCTGTGGTGATTAGGCCCTTATGTAGCTTGCTGCGTGTACGTTCCAGGCCAGCCTTACCGTTGGTCGCCATGTGCTCCTTGCGCATCTGCTCGCGCTCCTGTTGCACAACGCAGGGCAAACGGGGATGGCGGAGGTTGATGTTTTGTCCGTGGGTCCAACACCCCTGCGCCTTTCAAGGCGGGTTTCAGCAGGCATGCCGACGGCCCGCGCCACTGAACCCAACCCAACCCGATACCCAGTGCCGTTTCAGAATGTTGCTCCACCCCAGCACTCCCCACACCGACCAGCCGCGGACGACTCCTGCTCCCCGCACACACATCCGGTATACACACACGCTCCCTCCCTCCCTGCTTGCACTTGCTCGCACGGTGTCAACCCTCCCTCCCTTGTTCTTATACTTCACAAAACAACCACACACACGCACGGGCTTTCGATTCCTTTTCAACACACGCCCACGCACCGCCTGAGAGCCGTGGTAGAGCAGCACGGGCAGGTCGGGCGCGAACCGCTGGAACTCCGCCACCCAGTTGGACAACGTGGACAGCGGCCCCACCACCATGTACTTGCCCGACTTGTCCTGCATGGGTGTGTGGTGGCAGGCGTGTGGGAGGGAGAGCGGGGAAGGAGTGGAGGGATAGCACGAAGGAAGATGGTGGTTTCCGGAGCGTGCGAGGGGAGGTTCACAGGGCACAAGAGCGGATGTAGATGTGAGTGTCCATGTGCGTTTAACCTCCCTCCTGGTGAATACTCACACACCCATGTTGCTCCCTGCCTGTAACTCTCCCTCTCTGTGCCGTCTGCACCATGCCCCCCCCCCCCGCACCTTGCAGTGCTGCCAAAGGTAGGAGATGAAGCCGATGGTTTGCAGCTGCAGGCAGGAGCGGGCGGCGGGCAGGCTCAGACGCCGCCGGCAGGCAACCGGCAAAGCGGCCGACAAAAACAACAACACGCCGCCGCACAAACATTATATAGACAAACCCCTTTCCCAGCCACACACCCATCCCGCTCGCCATATCCCCACTCAACCAGCCCATCCACCGCCACCCCTCTCTACCGCACAGCTCCCCTCCTCCCCATCCAGCTAGTTCGGGCCTGGATCCCGCATCCCCCCCCCCATCAACGCACACAAACCCCTCCCCCGGTGCCTCCCGCCTCTCACCGTCTTGCCCAGCCCCATCTCGTCCGCCAGGATGCCGTTGACGCCGTTCTTGTACAGGCTGATGAGCCAGGCCACGCCCTTGAGCTGGTAGTCACGTAGGTCGGCCCGGATCAGGGGCAGCAGGCGCTGGGGAGGTGAGGGGGGGAAGGTGCAGAGGAAGGGGAGAGGTTTGCATGCCAGCTCAAATTGAACCAAGCGGGGAGGAAGGGGAGGGGGTGGGTACAATAGGGGAAGGAAGGGGGAAGAGAAGGGGGATAAAGGGGGGGAGGAGGTTTGGGATCGATGGAGGGACGTGCAGTTCAGCCTGGGCATCCAGGTCCAGCGGACCGCAACCCGCAACAAGCGCCCTACAACCTCATTGCACCCAATACTGGAGGCACACGACACGCGCACAGCAGCAGCCACAGCGCAGCCCTGCCGGCCCGCGCTCCCCCCTCTCCTCTCGCGGCCTTGCAGCCCCCCCACCGTATCCCTCTCCTCCGCGCTTTATGGCTTCTCGGTTGGCAATGGTTTACTTTGGGATTGGAACAAACTACCCCCGCAGCCCCCCCCTTGTGCCCCCCCCTCCCTCTTACCTGGGTTGCGCTGCTCGAGGCCACGCCGCCCTTCTTCGTGCGCGCCTTCTTCGCGGCCGGCTGCCCGCCCTCTTCGGTGCCGGCCGCGGCGTCCCGCAGCGTCTGGTCCACCACCTCCTGGAACTGGTCCGCTAGGAAGGAGCTGTACAGGTCCGTCTTGCCAACAAGCTCCATCAGCTTGGCCGCGGCATTGCCATCGTTGGCGGGCGGCGGCGGGTCCTGTGGAACAGGTTGAGAGGTGGTGGGCGGTTAGATGTTGGGCTTGGGATGCGGCTGGGGTGGTGGGGGGAGGCGCGGTGGTGGAGAGGGGGCTCAGCACGGCAGCGCAGGGTCGGAGGGGGCTGAGCCGCGTGTACCTTCTCGCGTGCCGAGACCTCTGCCTGCAAACGCTGCTTGTGCAGCAGGTGCTCTTCTGACCGCAGGTGGTCGTCCACGTCCACAGCTTCGTCCTCGCTGATCTCCTGCGCAGGTGACGATGGAAGCACACACAGCGCGAGCGTGCAGCGTCAACGGCCACCCATTTTGAAACCATCGGTCAACTAGTTGAAGCAGCGAGCGCTGGCGAAGAAGTTTCTAATTTCGATGTAAAAGGGATGGTCTAGCAATAAGCGAATTCGTTTGTACGCGACGAGCGGACTGACCGCAGAGTTCAAGCCTGGCGACTTCTCGAGCTCGGCTTCCATGACGGCAGCCATTTTATATGGTGTCAAAGTATTGAGGTCAAAGGTAAACAGGGTATGAATCTGCTTGCTGAAGCTTTGGGAAATGGGGACTGGGTTTGACCCTCATTCGGGCAATCGCGCGGGAAAGGACCACCACGGCACCAGGTTGCTCCACTTCTTCGAACATGATGCCCAAATGAATTCACCACATAGCTTCAGCGCAACCGTGAGGATCGTGGCTCAAACCACACCCTGCCACTGCCACACCCCAATACGGTACTCACGAGCACCGGCCGGGGCCGTTAAGCTCTTGTTTTAGATCTTGCACCATCCGTTCTTCTACGCCACGTCAACCTCTCTTCCCTCCATCCGTGCCCCGCATCATGCCTTCTTCTTGCCGGCCTGCGCTTTCCCTTTCCCAGTGCCAGCTCCGCCCTGCTGCTGCTTGGCGCCGCCTCCGCCGCCGCCAGCTGCCACCTTGCCTGCCTGCCCCGCCCCGCCCTTGCTCTTCTTCCCCTTGCCCTGCTTCCCCTGGCTCACCCCCGCCCCCGCCCCCGCTGCAACTGCCACCTGCTGCCCCTGGCCGTCCTCCTCCTCTCCCTCCTGCATGCGCTCCTGCTGCCCGCCGGCGCCGCCGCCGGCGCCGCCGCCGTGCCGCCGCTGGAACACGGCCACAAAGAATCCGTCCGTGCCGTCCAGGTAGGCGTCTGCGTGTTAGATGAGTGCGAAGGGGTAAGAGGGAGCAACATGAGTAAATATATATGGAGGCAAGTCGCAGTGCTTGTTGACATGTGATACAGGCCATGTAGTGCACCGTTTACGATTTCACGCAAAGGTGACTCGTGCCCCACGCAAGCAGGCAGCTGCCCAGGCCCTGCCGCCGTGAACCCCAGCGCATTGACACAGATGGCGCATCGCCATCTTAAGTTGGTCACGGCGACATAGAGTGTTGGATTCTGCGGGACAGGTGGACTGTCACGGCGGGGGTGGGCGAGCGCCCAACCGCCCACTGCCTCCAGGCGCCTCCATTTACCCACATGTGTCGGTCCTCGTACCAGGCCACACACTACCCTGGGCCCCGAGCACCCCGTGGGCAGCCCAACTAACCCTGAATGTCTACTCCATGAAGCGACTGTCCCCTCTGTAACATCCGCATTCATGAAGCGACACTGCGCCATCAACGACCCTCGTTCCAGCCCGTCCCAGCCCGTGGGGAATCGAGGCTCGCCTTCACCTTTGCATCCTTTACCACTTGTGAATTTGCTAGGCACTGTCTGGGTCCGTACTGCTTTGAAAATTAAACCTCTAGTCCTAGTTCAGTGCATTATATGTCCGTTTCTGCGGCTCACCTGTCCGCACCAGCTTCTCCGCGCCCGGGAACAGGGGCAGGCCTCGGCGGTGCCAGGCGGGGAAGGGGTCCTGCGCAGCCCACACACACATACACACACACAGCAATCAGCGGCGTCGCACCAGCGCTTCTTCCGCTCGTACTCTGTCTCTCATACCCCCACAGGCAGTACAGGCAGTACAGCGCGCACACAGCAGCACCTTGAGCGCACTGCCCTAGGCTGCCGCGGGGGTACAGAGGGGACCCAACGCAGGGCCGTGTCGCCTCCACCAACACCAACACCAACAGGCAGCAGCACCGTGGGACCCGCGAGCCACGTTGCACGCTCCCCAGCATGTTTACGACACGCTATGTAGACACACAAGTGCACACACAAACAAACACACACACACACGCACGCACACGCACACACACACACACACACACACACACACACACACACACACACACACACGCACACACACGCACACACACACACACGCACACACGGTTCCCCTCACCGCCAGCTCCAGGCCCGCCTCCGCCGCCTGCGCCAGCGCTCCCGCCACCACCGCCTCATTCTCCGCCACGTGTACCGAGCAGGTGCTGCAGGCGTTGCGAGGGTGGGTGCAGGGGGGTTACATTCATGATTAGTTAACGAAGTGGGGGGGGGGAGGCGTCACTCCACTCCCAAGCCAACCATGACCCAGCCAGGGGGGTGCGCGGGATTTTGTGGGCGAGTGTGTACAGGTGCAGGTAGGGGAACGTATATGTACGGCGATGCGCAATGACACGCATCCGTGGTAACCGCCTCGAGCCCAAGCCACGCCCCCATCCCGCAGAAGCCTCCAGGTGCTGCCCAAAACCCCTTCCCACCTGCCTCACTGTCTGCACTGCCACCAGCCTCCTGCCGCCCCTCCCTACAACCCTTCCACTCACCCCGCCTCGCCCCCCTCGGGCTTGGGCATGTATCCTAACCCTTCATCCCACCCACCTGTACACCAGCCCCTCCCTCCACCCCACCTGTACACCAGCCCCTCCCTCCACCCCACCTGTACACAAGCCCCTCCCTCCACCCCACCTGTACACAAGCCCCTCCCTCCACCCCCACCTGTACACCAGCCCCTCCCTCCACCCCCACCTGTACACCAGCCCCTCCCTCCACCCCCACCTGTACACCAGCCTCTCTAAGGCCGGAAAGCGCAGTGCGTGCGACAGCGCAGTCGCCTGGAACCGCGCCAGCTGCGCCACCCGCGCCGCCTCCTCCCGCTCCAGACCCGCCGCCTCCGCCGCCACCGCCGCCGCCACCGCCTCCATGGCCTCCGCCGACAGCGCCTGCGGCTGATCCCCATCCTGCGCCGCCACCTCCTCGACCTCACTGACCTCTTCCGCCTCATCTCCACCACCACCCTGCTGCCCTTCAGGCTTCCGCTTCCGGCCCTGCGGCGCTGCGGTCACGGCCGCCGCCGCCGCCGCCGCCTGGCCGTGGCTGCTGCGTGCGCGGTGTCGTGCGGCGGCGTGTGAGGGCAACAAGTGGTCCAGTCGCGTGAAGGTGGTGCCGGAGCCGCTGCAGGAGGGGTCCAGCAGCACACCGCGGACCTGCCCAACACAAACACACACACACACACACACACACACACACACACACACACACACACACACACACGCACACGCACACACGAACAACACGTGGGGGAGTGAGGGGCTGGAGGCGATGCGGCGGCACCTCACATTGGGCTTGAGTAAACTGACAAATGCCGGATACCACACACTCGTCCCTTCACCTTACCACACAAGTACACACAGACGTGAGGGCGGGCGCACACTCGCTTTATCCTCCTTCACACACACACACACACACACACACACACACACGCGGTGTCCGCACCTGGCCGAACTCGGGGTCGGTGGGGTCAATGGACAGGAAGTCCTGCAGCCGAGCTTGCACGCAGCTGGCGCCTGTGTGTGTATGCGTGTGTACAGAGAACAGAAGCAATGGGAGTTACGGGTGGCGGCTTGCAGCAACCAAATTGCTTTGTTGACGTCCGTGTGCCATAACGGATGGGAGAATCATCATAAGGAAGCACTGTGGCGTGTGGCCGCCAACGCTTGCTGGGCGTTTCCACGGCATGCTAGCGAGCGGGCGCGAGGCGTTACTGTTGACCCGTGTTGGGCGTGTGGGGTGGACATGCAGGATGGGGACCGGCGTCACTGGTTTTGGGACTGCACTGTTGCGCTGTCACTGCGGGAAAGTATGGGGATGGCTATGGGTTTCCTGCCGGAGGAGGCTCTAAGTGCCTTCTCTCGTGAGGAGTTGTGGTTAGTGCGCCCGCCTGCGGGGCTTGCGCCACCTGTGTGGGATGTGGTGTGTCTCGCTGCTATGTCTGCCCTGGACTTTGGTCGGCAGCGTGTGGTTATGGCCGGGTTGGCGGCGCGAGCGAAGCTGCCGTCGGCCCGGGTGCTGAGCATTGGACTTGCCGTCGTCGCTGACTTCTGGGGTCGTCTCCAGACGTTTGTGACTTTGGGTATCAGGCCAAAGGGTTGGGACGCTGTGCCGTTTGCGCATCCCTTCATATCTCGGGCTGTTGGTGACGGCATGGTTTTGCGCTTGCCGTATGACGCTGATTCCCCGCCCCCCTCGCCGTGAGAGGTTGTGCGTGGTTGGTGGCTCTGTGTGTGGGCAGGATGCACGTGTGGGCGACCGTTCTAGTACCTGGACGCTTGCGCCCTGGTTAGTGCGTGCGCTGTGCGTGTGTCCTGCGGCCTAGACGTTTCCCGGCACTCCTGTGCCTAGGCTTGTGGCGTTGAGGCACAGCGGTGGGGCTCTGGCGGGTTGAGGCTTGGCTAGGACTCACTGTGCGCGGAGTCACACGGACTTTGCCCGCGGGAGGGTTTGCAGCAAAGTCGGGGTTGGGCCCTGATAGCATGTGATGGCTCGGCGTCTTCGGGAGCTGGGACTGTCCCCTCTGTAACATCCGCATCCATAACACAAAGTAAACAAAAGCTGCACCGCCACCGCACCCGGCTCTCACCTGTGCGCTCGGCGTTGGCCTTGAGCCGCGCCAGGCGCTTGGGGTCCTTGTCGAACGCGATGACGCGGCCTGCCGCCAGCACACCCGCCCACATGAAACACACAGCACATCAAGGCGCAAATGACACGTACAAACTTCCGCTTTTCCCCGGCCAGCCCCTTAAGCTGTCACCATCCCGCCCCCGGCCCCGCGCTAAGCCTGGTAGTGCATGTCCACACGGGTCAATGTCCACACGCGCGCTCCTCTGCCCTCCTGCCCTCCTGCCCTCCTGCGCGCGCATTCCTCACGCCCTCTTTGGATGCGGATCCGGCGCAGGAGAGCCCTTGCCCTTCCCGGCGCGGCCTCACCCTTGTTGCGCATGATCGCGGCCAGGTGGGTGGTCTTGTTGCCGGGCGCGGCGCAGCAGTCCACCACCGTCCAGCCGGGCGCGGGCGACAGCGCGTGGGCGGGCATGCAGGAGGCCTTGCTCTGGAGCACCACCGCCCTGTTCGTGTGTTAAAGAGCGCAAGGAAAAGATTGCGCAAAAACATTGCGAGTGTGTGTGTTTGTTTGTTTGTTCTTATGTTTGTGGCGAGAGGAATGCGGGGGTCCATATGGTTGCGTGTGTTGAGAGCGGCGTGGTATCGATGTTGTGCGTGGTGTGTGGACAACAACGTGCATGTGGCGCGCGTGGTGCGCGACATGTGCGGCAGGTGGGAGTGGGCCAGTCGGCTGGAGTGGGCAGCTTCTGGGGTGTGTGCCCCCACCCCGTCCTCCCCTTTACTTCCCATCCCTCTCGCCTTCACAACCACGCCAGTACTTACTCCGCCTTCCCGCCCTCCCCGCCCCCCCCCCCCACATGCACGGCAACCCGCCCTCCCCGCCCTCACCCGCTGGCCACCAGGGGGTGGTCGTGCAGTGCGGTGCCGGGCGGCAGCGCCAGCAGGTCGGGCAGCAGCGGGTCCACCTGCGGGCGGTGGTGGGGGTGGTGGGGTTGGGGGTGGTGGTGGGGGTGGTGGCGGTGGTGGTGGCGGTGGTGGGGGTGGCGGTGGTGGTGGGTGGTGAGGCGGGGGTGGTGGTGGTGGTGGGGGTGGTGGTGGGGGTGGTGGTGGCGGTGGTGGCGGTGGTGGGGGTGAGGGTGGGGGTGGGGGTGGGGGTGAGGGTGGGGGTGGGGGTGGTGGTGGCGGTGGTGGTGGGGTTGGGGGTGGGGGTGGTGGTGGGGCGGGGCAGATTGGAGGTTGGAGGGTTGGTAGGGTTGGGGGCCAGGGAGAAAGGTTGGGGCGATGGCGGGCAAGGTTGGAGGGTTGGGGGACGTGTTGCGGTGTTGAAGGGGAAGCTGGTGGGGCGGGATGTGTGGCGGGCGTCGCAGGTACCGCACGGCCTTGTGTCAAGGTGGGAATGTCCGCATGACGGACCCAATAACCCGCCGACGCCGTGTCTCACCTGCACAAGCTCGTTCTCGTTTTGGCCCTTCGGCTCCCGCTCCGCCGCCGGTTTGGCCGGCTTGCCCTTCTTGCCCTTCTTCCCGCCAGCCCCAGCCTCGGTCTCCGCCTCGGCTGGCGCAGCGCTCCCCGCTTTGCTTGCCTGGCCAACCTGCGCGTTTAAGAGACGGTCTGTAAACCCACGCTGTAAACCCCTGCCTGCCCACTCACCCGGCGTGACACGTGCATTCCCCAACCCCAGATCTGTCGACAGCAGCCCGCCTCTCCAGCGCCCAACCCACGTGCCCATCTAGCCCTTCTTCACACACACGCTCATGAGGTACCGCCCCCGTGCCTGCTCCCTTCATTGCCCCCAAACACGCATCTCTCCCCCCCAAAGAACGCTTCATGTTCCGCAAGATGGTCTGCCGTCTGCCACTTCCTTAACTAATCATGAATGTAAACCCCCCATACGCACACGTACACGTCCTCCCCCTCCCACCCTCCCGCCCATGCGCGCTCCTCACCCTCCCACCCTCCCGCCCATGCGCGCTCCTCACCCGCAAGTGCTCCCGCAGCTGCCAAGCCACGACCTCCACTCCACCCGCCGCCGCCGCCTTCAGTCCGTTGACTCGCACCCAGCGCGGGTGCGGCACGTCTGGCCCCGAGCCGCCGCCGCCGCCGCCTCCCGCCTGCCCCGCGGCCTCCTCGCCGCCGCCGCCCGTACCCAAGCCATCGCCGCCGCCCTGCTTTGCGAGCCAATCGTCCATATCCTGGCGAGACGAAAGAGCGCATTAGTGAGTACCGCTGATCAGCTCGATCAGGGCGTTCGCATATGAAGCATTCGGGGTAACACGCTGAAGAAGCCCGCTTCCACCTTTAATCTTAGTTCTCGTTGTTCAGGCCTGCCCCGATATCCTGGATGCCAGGGCAGCAGCCAGACGACCCTGTCGCCCACAAACCATACAGTCCCTGCGACGCCCCTCCCTCCCCCTCCCCTCCCCCTCCCCCGCGCCACGCACACGCACACGCACACGCACACGCGCTACCCCCCGCTCATTGGTAATGAAGTCCTTGCCCCGTACCTTGGCGCCCGCTTCCCGCAGGATGGAGTCCAGGGCGCGCCGCAGGTCGGCCTGGAGGCACGTGAGAGGGGTGGGGGTGGAAAGGCGGCAGGCGCCTCCTAGGTAACCCGAATAACCCGATACCGGGATGATTCCGTGTACGGTAATCTTAAATCGAAACCGTGGTGCTGTATCTTCAGCCTACACAGCTGCAGCCCCCAAGCTCTCCTAGGCCCCGCACTCTTGCGCGCACGCGCTATTACGCGCTACGCAAAATTCGGAAGTGTGGAAAAGTTCGCGCTGGAGGCAGCCCGGCACCCATTGACCCACCTCCGCTGCCAGCACCGCCCGCTCCGCCTGCCCCTTGCGCAGCGCCTGCGAGCACGCAGTGTCACACACAGCGGTTCAGACACTTATGTTCGCGCACACGGCTCGCGACACAGTCTCACAGGCAGGCCTGGTTTCGTGCCCTTGCCCCGGCACCCGTGCCTGGCACCCGCCTCCACTAATTAAGGCGCGCACGAAGCACAAACCAAGTAACAACGGCCCAAGCCCCGTCCCCACGACCCCACCTAAGCACGAGGCGCTCGCGCACCAACCGCTGCCTTCCTCCTTCGAGATGCACACGAATCCCCCACCCCACCCCCAATGACTACCGCACCCCTCGCACCCAACCCCACCCCAATTCCCACCCCGCACCCCAGGCACCCCGCAACCCAGGCACCCCCGTGTCGCCGTGTCTCTGGGTTTGTTGCTGGGGAAGGTGGAAACAACCCCTCCCCCAGGAACACCCTCCCCCCCCAAAAAAACCGTCGGACCCCACCCAGCTTGGCTACCTCCTGTCCGGCCCCTCCGTGCCCGGCGCAGGCCGAGCCAGATTCGGAAAACTCCACCCGAGCGGCGACCACATTGAATCGGTGCCGCTCCGGTAGAGTTTTCCGAATCTGGCTCGGCCTGCGCCGGGCACGGAGAGGCGAACAGGAGGTGACCTAGTTGGCTGGGGTCCGAAGAATTCCTCCGAAGCATGGGATTCAGGACGGGAGCCGCAGAGTCTCGAACTCTATCGACAGCATTAGTGAGTGGCCAAAGCACTGCCCCCGGTCGGCTTGTTGGTCCAGATCCGCCTACCAGTGTCGTGACGTGTCTTCTCGGAATATACGGCCCCCCAAAACAACCCCACACACACGCTCAGCCCCACCCGAACCCCCCCCCCCCACACACGCTCAGCCCCACCCGAACCCCCCCCCCCTCCCCCCACGCGCTCGGCCCCACCTGGCCCCGCAGCATGTCGTACATGAGCACCACAGCAGTGTACTTGTTCAGCTGCGGGCCATGCAGGCAGCGCACGCGTCACGACCATGCATCAGACCATGGCAGCCGGGTAAGGTCGGCAGCACGGCAGCACCGCCCCTGTGCCCCGCAATGATCTCCGAGCCACCCCAGAATGCTTCCCGCTCAGACACAGCAGCGCTCGTGCAGGGAACGTGCAGCACCTGCAGTACACGGGCTGAAGGCCCCGCCCCTGCTCCCCCGCCCCTTCCACCCCCTGCTTCCCCGCCCCTACTCCCCTGCCCCCGCTTTCCGCCGCCCCTGCTTCCCCCGCCCCTGCTTCCCCCGCCTCTGCTTCCCCCGCCCCTACTTTCCTTGGCCCTGCTTCACCTGCCCCTGCTCCCCCGGGACCGCCCCCCCCCCACACACACACACACACACCTTGGGCTGGCCGGCCGACAGCCCCACCGCCCCGTCCAGCTGCTGCAGCAGCCTCGAGACTGTGTGCATGTGCCGGGGGGGGGGCGGCAGGAGCGAACAGGGCGCGGTGGAGCGGAAGGGCGGTTGGATTCGTGCGCTTCTGGCCCGGTGGTGGTTGCATCTTGAGTCCCACCAGCCCAGCCCAAATCCCACACGCCTACGGGTCCTGGCGTGTGGTTGCTGGGCGTCCGGCCAGCCACCCACACGGGGCCACACGGATGCCCAACCCGATCTCGTGTTTCCAAACGCATGCCCAACCCACCGCAACGCGTCCTCACTCCGATCTACCAACGTGATCCCAGTCCCCGCCCGCCCGACCCGCACACACGCCCCGACTCACATACACACTGCCCCTGTCGCCCGGTACGCTGGCCCCATCCCCCAATGCCCCCACGCGTTGCCCCCTGCCCCCCCGCCCCCTTCCAACCACTGCCCGCAACATGTGGATCCGCGCCCCAAGTCCAACCGCCGACAGCGGCCCAACCGCCCGTAGCTGCCCAACCGCCACAAACCGCCGCCAACCGCTTTGCACCCACATTTGAGCACTTGGCACGTGACCGCGTACGTCGCCTTTTTGGCCACGATGTGCGGCGCCAGCGTGAGGCTCTTGAGCGAGGCGCCGTGGCGCCTGCTGGCGTCGGCCTCCAGCAGCCTGCCCACCGCCGTCGCCGCCTGCTGGTGCACCTGGCTCACAGGCGTCCACTGGTGCTGCGGCTGCTGCTGAGAATGGTGGTGGTGGCGCGGGTGGTGCTGCGAGGCCGAGCCTTCGGGCCGCCCCTGCTTGTGCGGGCGCTGGCGCGGGTCCTGCTGCTGGGGCCTGCGAGGGGCGCCGCTGCGCGGCCCCCGCCCCGCAGAGGCATCGGAACCCCCCGACGACCGGGGCCGTTTCGATGCTTGTGCACCGTCGCTGTTGGCGGCATCGCTGCGAGCGCGCTTGGCCGCGCGACCGCCGCCGGAATGACCCTTCGCATGGTGCTCGCGTGCGCCGTCATCACTTTTAGGCTTGTCGCCATTCACGTGAGACTTTGAGGCACCACAAGATTTAGCCTGATGGAACTCGGCGGCCTTGGGAATCGGCACGATTGGGTTTCTGCGTTTGGCTTTTGGCATGATTAGTTCTGAAAGCAGCTACAATATGATATCTCAATGTGAAAAGTGTTATCGCAACTCACTTAGCTCAGGGGTCAAGGAGGATGCAAGCCCTGCGTGTTATTGCCCACATCATCTGGTTTGGGCTCGATAGTGACACAGCCGGCGGAGAAAGGCACAAGAAGCGGAGGAATGCGCGGTGGAGCAGACGATGGCCGATAGTTCGGTGGGGGAAAGGTGCTGGCCAGCAGTAGGCGTGTGAGGGAGGAGGGAGGAGGGAGGAGGGAGGAGGGAGGAGGGAGGAGGGAGGAGGGAGGAGGGAGGAGGGAGGAGGGAGGAGGGAGGAGGGAGGAGGGAGGAGGGAGGAGGGAGGAGGGAGGAGGGAGGAGGGAGGAGGGAGGAGGAAGGACGGAGGAGGGAGGAGGGAGGAGGGAGGAGGGAGGAGGGAGG
>NC_057019.1:830759-833644 GCF_000002595.2 Chlamydomonas reinhardtii
GGAGGGAGGAGGGAGGAGGGAGGAGGGAGGAGGGAGGAGGGAGGAGGGAGGAGGGAGCAGGGAGGAGGGAGGAGGGAGGAGGGAGGAGGGAGGAGGGAGGAGGGAGGAGGGAATAATTACACTTGGTAGTGGCGAAGCCACTGATGACTAGGGCTGACAAGCCCTAGTGTTGGGTGAGCGCGTTCCACACGCTCACCCCTAGGCACGCCTGACACAGCAGGGGATAAGGCCCCAGTCCTGGTCAAGACAAAAGAGACACGGAGACACAAGGCTCACGCCTTCTCCACCAAAAGAAAGCACAACAGCCAGCAGGCTAGGGCGCAGCCTCAGAGGGGCCGACACAACTGCCTCCTTCACACCACACCACACGTACACACCAGACCAAAACACACGCCAGGAAAACACCGCCCACCAAGGCCAGAAACACACACAAGGCCGCCCTGCCACAAACAGCACCCCTGGCTACAACAGAGGGAAGGCAAGGCGCTTAGGGCGCATAAAGCAAGCTAACCAAGCCCCCTCAAAAGGACCAGCAGGGGCCGCTCTCTGGCGGAAACCACACCCTGCATTGCTGGCCCTGGCGAAGCCCCCCAGCCCAACCACAAACATAAACAGAAAACAGAAAGCAGAAAACCTGACCCTCTCTAGCCCACCCTCATGTACCTGCGGAACCGTGCTTAGTCCTCGTCACTGTCCGTGATGGCCTGAGCGGGTTGTCCCGCGTTCATACCTGTGTGACAGCGCAATTGGCTGTTTACTACTCTCAGGAAGGGATGCTGCGCACCCACTTGATCCCAGCCCTTCCGCGGCACTCCCAGTGCTGTGAATGCTTTTACGCGACCCCACAAGTCGATCACTGCCGTGTCAATCGCTTGTTGGGTGTCCGTCTGTATTTGAGCCTGTTGTTGCTGCTGCTGCTGCGGCTGTTGCTGCGGCTGCTGCTGCGGTAACTGGCCCTGCTGTAGAGGTTGTTGCGGCAGTGGTGCTGTGGCAGCGTTGGCTAGGCCACGGCGCCTTGCGGCATACAGCGCGCACCGCCCCCTCTCCATAGCCGCTAACGCCGCCATAGCCACTACATCCCACACTGCTTGTTGCACGCCAGCCGGGGCCTCAAACAACCACACCTGCTCCCTGGTGGGCGGGGCCGCAAGCTGCGCTGCGAGCTGCTGCACAACCGCCTGAGCTACTGCGCACTGCCAAAACGCGTGTAGCCTGGGGCTGTGGGTTGGCGTCACACCGCATCCACACGGCACCGGACCAGGTGCATGTGTGAGATGCGTGTTACCGGCAATGCCAATGCCGTCGATTGACACCCGCCAAGCTGTCTCCTTGTGGGCATTCTCCCAGCGTATCCGCCAGAGCCGGTCGAAGGGGGGAATCCAGCGTTGTGGGGGGGCTGCTGGTGGTGTCTCGCGCGCCTCAGCTGCATATGCCGTGTGCAGTTGACTGCGGGCTACCCCGACGTCTCCCAGCTGCATGACGGTAGCAACACGTACAGACAGCTTCTCCAGCGCCAGGGGTTGCTGCATGCCAGGTATCCTCCAGCCAAGGCAAGGCATGATCAGCCGAACCACTGCCGATTCCGAGGGCGGGGCGGGGCCCAACCCAGCCTGGAGCCGTTCCTGCACTGCACGTGCTGCTGCCAGCCAGGTCTCTGGTATGTCTGCTGCAAGGCTACCGTATTCAGGCCATCGAGTGCCGGCTGCTCGCGTAGCTGCGTCTCTGGGTCAAGGTGCTGCCGCACCCATTCCTCCCATGCCACACCCCCAGTCGCTCCCACTGGCCGTGTTGCCCGCCATGCTGCCGCCGCTGTCAGTGCTTGCACCAGGTCACCTACGGTGCGCAGGTGGCGACACGCTGCGAGGCGTGTATGGTGCGCCTCAAGGCCAGGCCGTCGGGTGTGGTCACTCTCAGGCAGGAGCGGATTGCCCCACAAAGGTGCTGCCCAACACCAGTCGCCTGGCGCTGGTGGCGGCGTCCTCACCGCTCTCACAGGCGGGAGATGGCCCAAAGCCTCATAGATGCGCTGCAAGTCGCCTGGCAACTGGCATCCCATGGGTCGGACGTCAGGGCGGGCTGTGAGCATGGTCCATGGGCGCAGCGAGGGATGGTGCCGTTGTAGGCTGAGGGCCACAACGCGGTGCAAGGGGTGGTGTTGCTCCGTGGGCGCGGCAGCTTCTGCCTGGACGAGTCGGGCCGCCCACAAGGCCTCACGGCCCCGTAGGTGCGCTCGGAGCGGCAGCATTCCGAAGCCGCCCACCACCGGCGGCCCAGCCAGCATTGAGGAGGGGATGCCCGTTAGCCGCCGCTCCGTGTCATTTGGCCCGAGTCGCCTATCTGCTGCTCGCGCAGCAAGGCGTTCTAGCTGGTCAATTGTGTCGCCAGGCATGCCAGCGTGCTCTGCATGCCACGTGAGCATGGAAAGGGCATAGCCGGATACCCCTGCCGCTCTCGAGGAGGGAGGAGGGAGGAGGGAGGAGGGAGGAGGGAGGAGGGAGGAGGGAGGAGGGAGGAGGGAGGAGGGAGGAGGGAGGAGGGAGGAGGGAGGAGGGAGGAGGGAATAATTACACTTGGTAGTGGCGAAGCCACTGATGACTAGGGCTGACAAGCCCTAGTGTTGGGTGAGCGCGTTCCACACGCTCACCCCTAGGCACGCCTGACACAGCAGGGGATAAGGCCCCAGTCCTGGTCAAGACAAAAGAGACACGGAGACACAAGGCTCACGCCTTCTCCACCAAAAGAAAGCACAACAGCCAGCAGGCTAGGGCGCAGCCTCAGAGGGGCCGACACAACTGCCTCCTTCACACCACACCACACGTACACACCAGACCAAAACACACGCCAGGAAAACACCGCCCACCAAGGCCAGAAACACACACAAGGCC